>NC_056728.1:275649438-275689438 GCF_019279795.1 Protopterus annectens
TGCTGAGTGAATATTTTTACTAGGTAAACCCTAATCCCATAAAATATAACAAAAAATAAATCACAAGTACAGACAATGACTAAACTTAAGTTCTGCCACATTTATTTTCAAAATGTCTACCCAGACATTGCATTTCATAAACTGAAAACCTTCTCACAAAACCACCAAATTTTCCATTTTCTACCCGATTAACTTGAATTTAGCAGCTCACATATTTTATTAAAGCCTTAACTCTTACAAACGAACTTGCCTTTGCATGTCTTTTAAATGTATGTAAAGTCCTTCATATCCCTCCTATAATTCAATACAAAGATGACTAGTCTATGTTGTCAGGCCTCATAACACAAAGTGGCCATACAATACACTTTTTTCCTTAATATCCATTGTACTCCTTTGAACTTTAGCTTATGCTTTCACTTAGAGGAGCCCACAGAAGTTTCCTAAACTCTAATTTGGATCTTACTGAACTGCTATAATAACTCTTAAACTAATTTTTGGGTCCTTGGCTTCAAGCACTTCTGGTATCAGAGCATGCATCCATGATATTGTACCTTTTCTTAAATATGTTAGCTATGCAAAGCTTAAAGAAAAATACCAGGTCCAACTAAATACCAAGTTTATAAAGTTTATATTTTACAAGTCTGCTGAGCAAGCAAAATATCTGGTTATTGTCATATTTCCATAAGGCATATGCTTTTCTTCATGCATAATGATTCTCACACACCCATTTACTGATCATACTAAGTGCATCTTAAAATGGCGCATTGTTATTCTTACTACTTATTTCTTCATTTCATGTCATCAGCAAGGATGACATTAAGCACGGACTATTTGATAACATCCAACATGTAGATACTGACTAACTGTGGACCCAAAATTGAGCCCAGAAGTACTCGTTGAAATATGTACTGCCAGCAGTTTCAGTGTCACAACATCAAAATATTACTTTCTACCTGTCAACAGCTTCCCAGTCCAACTGATGAATTTGTTGGAAAGTTGCAAATTGCACAGTTTCTGGATTAGAAGCTCGAAGTTCCCAGTGTTAAAAGGTATTTGGAAAATCTATAAAGAAAACATCTACCTGAAGTCTTGTACCATTAGTATGTGCAGTGTTCTTTTAGAACAGCTAACATCCTGACAACGCAATTGCCAAAACTGAAAGCATGTTAATACAGCTTATTGTAACTCAGAGCTTTAAGTTCTTCCCCCAAACTGTTTCACAGGAGTTATTTGGTGATCTTATATTGGTTAAACAAACAACAGACAGTTGTATATTTTGTGTCATTTCAATCCCTCATTTATTCTTGTACAGGGCATAGTTATGGCTGTCTACTCATCCTTGAGAAATATATCTTCAGGAAAGGATCGACAAAATAGTGGGTAGGATGACCAATAAGTTTCTTCTTAAGAAACTTAAAATCTTTGTTTGAAATAAAATCTAGAATTTGTGTTATTTCTAATGCCCAGAATAAATTTACAGTGCTGAGATTTGCTGAAATCAAAAATGAGTCTGAGTAAATGACTGCACAGTATAAATGGAAATATCCTGTCTTACACACTGTCATAAATAGGCTTTTCTAATATTCCAAAGATGTAATTTAGTGAAGGAACACTGATACTGTGTTTTTTGTGGACTACAGATGGACCACTCTGTCTCCTTTTAGCATGTCTGAGGTAAAGTATAGTTCAAATCTTGTCAGTTCTTCCTTAAAGACTTTCCTTTTCATTCTTTAAAGGTTATTAGCCGATAATAATAGAGTGAATGATCGTATGTGTGCTTTACACTGACGTCGTTGGTGTGGAAAGGTCAAGAGAGGTCACATGACCATGTGCTTTATAATAAAGGAGGAAGTGAGAGTTGTTCCCCTCTTCTGTTTTTAACCAGATTGATTGCCTTCATGTGTGTTTATTTTCCTCTGTAAATGTATGTCTAACCCGACTTTCTTACCCTTAAGATGATACCACCAACAGGTTATGGGCCCAGGAGGGAAGTAGAAAGCCAATGGCACAGATTATGTTTTGACGGAGATGAGAAGATTATGAGTTGTGGGAGATAATGTTTCTGGGGCACCTGCATTTGCTAGGGCTGAAAGACGCCATTTTGCAAAATGTGCAGTAGCAGGATGCAGAACATGACAAGAACGAGTAGGAAGGCGACAACGATGCTGAGAAAAATGAGGAGGCATATGCAGAACTAATACAGTTCTTAGACAACAAAAGTTTGTCCCTCATCATGAGAGAGGCTGTAGACAATGGTAGAGAAGCGCTTCAGATCCTGAGAGAACAATTATGCGGGAAAACGGAAGCCAAGGGTAATTAGCCTATACACCGAATTAACAAGCCTCCAGAAGGCCATCAGTGAAAGTGTCACAGACTATATTATTAGGGCTGAGATGGCCATTATGGCACTTAGAAATGCTGGGGAAAAGCTCAGTGATGGATTACTAATTGCGATGATCCTGAAAGGGTTGCTTGAAACTTTTAAACCATTTGCAGTACACATCACACAAGATGATGATAAGATGGACTTTGGTGAGTTCAAAACAAGGTTGAGAAGCTATGAACATACTGAGAAATTTAATGCCAATGTAAGTAATGATAATGTGGTGAAAGTAAGTGGCTTTGGGTAAAGAGTAAAAGTAGAGATTATATGCTATGGCTGTGGCCAAAAGGGACATAAGGCACGAGAATGCCGGAGAGAATATAAAGGCCAGAGACAGTGGTGTAGTTTGTGTAAAAACTCTAGCCACAGGGACAGTAACTGTAGACAAAAGAAGAAGGACAATGTGAAACAAGCAACTAATGGGGATGATCACACATTTGTCTTCAGAATAAACAAGCATCACATTTGTGAGTTAAAACAAAAGGGATTAATGGTGGACACTGGCACCACGTCACACATAATTAATGACCTGAAAAAGTTTTAAATGCTTTGATGCAACTTTCCAACCAGAGGAACACATTGTGGAATTAGCTGACAGAAAGGGAACCTGTGGGGCCACTCAAAAGAGCAGTAATGCAGAGGTATGGCTGCTAGACACAAAGGGGTGCAAAGTAAAGGTGATGATGACTCGGGCGCTGTATATTCCGACGTATTCACAAAGCATTTTTTCTGTTAAGGCAGCAACGTCCAAAGAGGCCTCGATCAACTTTAAACAAGACCAGGACCAACTCATCTATAAAAATGGCACCATGTTTGACATAATTGAGTGTGATAAACTCTATTATTTAGAGACATATAAAAACGGCACCAGGTTTGACATAATTGAGTGTGATAGACTCATTATTTAGACACATATGATGAAGAAAACGATAGTGAGATACATTATGATGCATATCAGAGCTGTTATGACATTCAAGCATGGCATAAAATGCTTGGTCACAGTAATTTCGAAGATGTGTCAAAATTAGAAAAAGTGGTAAAAAGAATGAAAATTAAAGGTAAAGTTGAGAGACCTAACCTAGATTGTGAAACCTGTATGCAAGGGAAATTTGTCCAGAGCAGAAACAGAGAACCAGATGCAAGAGCAAAAGTTGGGTTTGAGCTAGTCCATACTGATTTGGCAGGCCCAGTTGAGCCAGTAGCAAAAGACAGCTTTAAGTACACTTTAGCATTTACTGATGATTACTCAAGTGTAACATTTGTCTACTTTCAGAAAGCCAAGAGTGATACAGTCAAGGCAACTGAAAAGTTTATTGCAGATTCAGCTCCTTATGGGAAGGTAAAGTGTATCAGATCAGATAATGGCACTGAGTTCATGTCGAAAGACTTTCAGTCACTATTGAGTAAAAATGTTATAAAACATGAAACGTCCGCACCTTACTCACCCCATCAGAATGGGATGGCAGAGAGAAATTGGAGAACATTGTTCAAAATGGCAAGGTGTATGTTGATAGAGAGCGATTTACCTAAAGAGTTGTGGACATATGCAGTAATGACTGCTGCTTTTATTCGCAACAGATGTTATAACAGGCGTGTGGGGCAGACCCCATTCTTTATGCTAACAGGGAAGAAACCTGATCTTTCAAGGATGAGAGAATTTGGATCAGTGTGTTATGCATACAGACAAAATAAAAAGAAGTTAGACCCAAGATGTGATAAGGGGATCTTTGTTGGATATGATAAAAACAGCCCATCATATCTGGTTTATTATACTGACACAGGAACGGTCCTTAGACACAGGTTAGTCAAGTTCTTTACTAAGAATGTAGCTGAATGCCATATTCAGACAGATCCAGAAGTGATAGATGAAGATCTTAATACCAGAAGAAGTGCGCATGTTAAGTCAGAATCAAAAGCTGACAGTCAAGACACAATGGTAAAGGCAAGAAGAGGAAAGGCAGGATACACACTACTCTAAAAGAGAAAGAAAACCACCTGCATACTTGAAAGACTATGAGTGTAAAGTTGAAAATGATGATTATGTGACAGTAAATACTGACTATTGTTACCGATTAATATGCAACACACCGCAGAGCTTTAAAGAAGCCATATCTTCGTCTAACTTGGAAAAGTGGGTCAAAGCTACGAAGGAGGAACTTAAGTCTTTAAAGGAAAACAACACGTTTACACTCACCACACTGCAGGAAGATAAAAATGCAGTGGGGGTGTAGGTGGGTTTTAACAGTAAAAGAAAATGCAGATAATACAGAGATTTACAAAGCTAGATATGTAGCTAAAGGCTACAGTCAAGTCGCTGGTATAGATTATAATGAAACATTCGCACCAACTGCGAGTATGACATCTGTACGAAGCCTAATGCAGATGGCAGCTCAGTATGATTTAGAGTTGCACCAGATGGATGTACAAACGGCCTAGTTACATGCTCCTATAGACTGTGAGGTGTATATGGAGCAGCCTGAAGGTTTAGAAAGGAAATCAAATAACAATGAAAAATTGGTTTGTAAACTGAATAAGTCATTAAACGGACTGAAACAATCCGGGTGTAACTGGAACAAAATGTTGCATGATTATCTCTGTGAAAATAGTTTTATCCAAACCCCTGCAGACCATTGTGTATACACTAGACAAGCTGAAAATGAGAAAACAGTCCTAATTATATGGGTTGACGATCTCATTATAGCAGCCAGTGACAATGAATCACTAAACGATGTAAAGGAAATGCTCAAAGCTAAATCTAAAATGAAAGCTCTGGGAAAGCTAAGACATTTTCTAGACATTGATTTTACCCAGAATAGAGGTGAAGTAAAGATGAACCAAAAGAGGTACATTACCAAATTTCTTGAGAAATTTGGCATGTCTAATTGTAAAGTAAGAAGTACCCCTTCCAAACAAAAAAACAAACTTTGAGTGTGACAGTGAATTTACAGATCCAAGAAAATATTGTGAGCTTGTGGGTAGTTTGATATATGCTATGACAAGCACAAGACCTGATCTTAGCTGGGTTGTAAGTAAACTTTCACAATATTTGTCACAACCGAGTGAATCTCATTTAACACTAGCCAAACATGTGTTAAGATACTTAAAAGGGTACATTGGACAGAGAGCTGTGTTACAAGAAAAGTAAAGAGAAACTTCAGCTTGTAGCATACAGTGATGCAGATTGGGCAACAGATCAAAACAATAGATGTAGTACAACAGGTTATTGCTTTAGCCTCAATAGAGACGGGCCTATTATTTCATGGAAATCAAAGAAACAACAAACAGTGGCTTTATCTACATGTGAGGCAGAGTACATGGCACTGGCAGCAACAACACAGGAGAGTTTGTACCTTGTGCAGCTGTTGAGTGGTATGGATAGAGAGTGCAAGTGTGTGCCAGTAACAATATTTCAGGACAATCAAGGAGCAATCGCTTTGTCGAAGAATCCAGTAAGCCGACAGAGATGTAAACATGTGGACATTAAGTATCATTTTGCCAGGTCAGCACTTAATGATGACAAAATAAGGATTGAATATTGCCCGACAACGGACATGGTTGCAGATTTATTTTCTAAATCTTCTACGAAATTGAAGATTGAAAAGTTCATGTATTACATATTTGGAATGTGAAGGAAAGATATCCAAGAATATGTTCTTAAAATGTATTTTGTGTACAGTGTAAGAGCAAGTGGGGGTGTTGGCTGATAATAATAAAAAGAATGAATGATCGTATGTGTGCTCTTACACTGACATCGTTGGTTTGGAGAGGTCACATGACCATGTGCTTTATAATAAAGGAGAAAGTGAGGTTTGTTCCCTCTTCCATTTTTAACCAGATTGATTGCCTTCACGTGTGTTTGTTTTCCTCTGTAAATGTATGTCTAACTCAACTTTCTTACCCTTAAGATGATACCGCCAACAATGGTGAACTGTACAGCCTTTTAGCGAAGTACAAATTTGTAAGTTTCTCTTGTGCGTCAGTACTTTATTCTTTCAATTAATCACTATTCTTATCTTTGACAGGAACTGATGGAGTGATGTCACTATTATATCTCAAATGATTTTAAAGGGTGAATATGCTGCTTGATACATTCTCACAGCTCGAGACTAGCCTTATGTACAAATACAGCTTCCAGTTTCTATGACTGTCTTTTACCCAAATGCAATCTAGTCATAAATTACAAGGTCTAAACTATTTCCTGCACCGGTGTTCTTTACAGGTTCCTGGAATTTTGGTGCAATAGATATTTTAATTAGTGCATAGTTTCTACAGCTCAAGGCTGAGTTTAGTCCAGAAATGAATTTTGTGTTCCCCTTACAAATGTACATAATATGTAAAGTATTTTTTCCTCTTGTTGGGCATGTCTGTTATTTAGCTAGTAAACTGATAATCAGCTTTCTTCTGGCTGAAGGTGTATCTAATTAAGTCCTCTGAGGCAAGAAGATGTAATCACCAGCCAACAGCTTTACCTGTAAAAATGTAAAGAAATGTATCTGAACAGATCTTGAATAATGATTTGGGGATATCCTATTTTAGATATACGACACTGAGGCTTTCAGTTCCGGACACTGACTTTTGTACGTTTTACCAATATATGGTTAATCTAATTAAACAGCATGCTTCTTCTTTAGACCATGGTAACCAATTATTTGTGAGAAAATGGTTGACAAGGTGTTGACTTTTTTTATCATGAAAGTGCTTCTAATTGCATTAATCTACAGTATCAACAAATGGCAGATTTACCCTGGCAACCCTCCCCTCGATCTTATGGTTACCCTCTTCTGTTTTGTAGAAGAACAGCAAAAATGTAATGGCTTATATTTTCTTCCTGCAAGGTACAAATCAGGTATATACAAACTGTGGAAAATCCTATAGTTTTGCCAGTCTTTTATGTTTGTTTAACTGAGCGAAATGACTACATTTAGTGCAAATATAAAATGTTTCCCTAGAAAAAGAAAATTGTTCCTCAAACATCGACTCCAGCATTAACACGCTTATTGGCCAAGTTTTATCAAGAGTGTTGAGCAGGCTTGTCATTAACCCTTATACCGTGTATAATCTGCCTGTGCTGTTAAGCAAATAACAAACAGCTGTCACCTCTGTCCTCATTAGTTTAACACTTTCCTTTTCCATCAGCTATGTCATTCTCATTAAATAAATAAAGTTTAGTAGTTGTGCATTCATTCACCTTGATTTTAAGGAATTGAAGCCTTTTTATTTATATTTTGTGAGGTATGAAGCTGTAAGCCAGGTTGCTTTTATGGCCAACATAAACAATTACTTAATTGGCAGAGCGTTTGGTCACTTAGCATCTCCAGCCTCTAGACTATAAGTCTTGAAAGACAACTGGCTGGGGACACATGGTCAAATTTTATTTCAGCTGCAGATTTACCTGACTGTGGCATATTCACTGTGGGTAGAGAGGAATGCTCAAAGCAATGTCTCAGACTGGAATAACCATGTGCAAGGGGGAGAAACAATGTCCCTAGTCCCCATGACCATATGGACAGAAAGCAGCATGACAGGCACCTGCAGAAGGATGCCTAGTGGATGTGTCAGTTGCTGAGGAAATTTATTGCCCAATGGGCAATGCCTTTATTAATGCATTGGCAAAAGTGATGGGTGCTGTGCCTAGTGTAAAGTACATGCTTATGTAGCTACCATTTGTAAAGTGCAAAGCAGTTGAGAGTAAATCTTGTACATCACTATTAGGTGTCACTCCCTAGACACAATGGCTCTTTGACTGGGAGCAACAGGCATTTCTCTGAGCAAGGATTCTCCGAGGGCATCCATTACATTTTGATCTTGCTACAGCATGGTAATAAAGCTCAGGGAGACACACAGTGGGTTGTCCTAAAAATACTTTGGCACCAGGCCTCCATCTGATTGTTTATCTATGGGAAAATCCAGGTCGGACAGATCAAACACATTCAGGAACCCCTGCATGCCATTATTTTATCTGTAGGTGTGGCACTGCATTCTTCTCTGTTTCCACAGTGAATCTGCTGTAGCCATGTGTCTCTGCATGTGAACCGCAGTTCATCCATATGTCTCCACCCAATTATTCCCACAGGGAAGTGTCCTGCAATCTACATGACTGAATTCAACTGGAACTGTGGTCAGATTTTCCATAATATCCCCCTCATTTTCAGCATCACCTTTCACACCTGCTGCACTGACAGAGAGTAAAATCTGAGTCATACTATTCTATATCCACTAGACTGTTTCTGCCACCTGAGACAGTCATAAACAGAACTAGCGTAGCATATACTATACTTTGTGAAGTAATTATTTTATGGGTCTGCTTGAGAATTAACATTTCTGAGCTATACTAGCCTGTCATCAGGATATTTTCCATAATGTGTCATGCAACAGAAGCAATACCACATGGCCTATAATTAAAAGTTTCTTTGATGGACCTTCTCTTTTGCCAGTGAAGGAATCCTGTCATTCTCTTCTCCTGTAGCATCACTTCCATTTCTATGCTGATATATCACCGTACAGAAAAAAAATTGGGGAGACAGATCATCCAGAACGTGCACCTCACTTTTCCAGAGTTATTTAAATTCTTTCTCAGCGGCCTCCCTGATCACTTTTTCATGCAACCATCTGTTCCTATCTTCCATATTTGGTCTATCTTCCTAAGCTGGAAGTTTACCATACTGACTCTCTGTAAACACTGCTGTACAGAACTCATTTAATATTTTTATCAGCTCTCTTTCATTCATGACCACTCTTGAGACTGGTGGTACCATTTCCTGTATGCCAGTGACCTCCTTCTTCCTTTTCTGTTCTATACTGTATACCATTTCCTCTACGGCAGTGCCCTCCTGCTTCTTCTTCGGTTCCTTTGTTTACCCATCCTTCATCATACTAACCAACATCCTCTGTGTTACTGAGTTGACCTGCTAGATATCAACTTATTTCCTTAATACATTCATACATAGAAAAACACTCATCAAAGAGTCAAAATTCTAAGTGTGTCCATGTCCAGTCGATGCAGTTAACAGCCTGCAGCTATCTCACTCCATGTCCAGTCAATGCAGTTAACACCCTGCAGCTATCTCACTCCCACCACCCAACACTCCTCCTCATTTAGCATGTCCTCCAGCCAGGATTGCCAGATTTGTAAAGGGACAGGTAGGGACCAAAAAAAGGTCCTTCATGCTAAGTGATTTTTGGTTGGCTCATATGCAGCTATACAAGCCAATCAAAAAATCATACAGCAGAGCTTTTTATGTTCAATGTGTAACAGCCTGCTGTTATGCATTGAACAGAAGTGACTCCACTTTGAGATTTATGATTGGCCTGTATGCCAGTATGACAGTATACAAGCCAATCAAAAATCACAAAGTGGAGGCTGTGTTGCCAGGATTATAAATGCCAGTGTGGAACTAGGGATTGGGCTGCTGATCCCGGGACAGTCCTGCTCAAATAGGGATGTCTGACAACCCTGCCTCCAGCACACCTACCTCATCTCTTTAAAGGCCTTATTTCTCCTTTGCCTTCTAACTCTCCCAATTCTCATTTCATAGAAGCAATTCTATTTTTTTATTTATTATTCCATTTATTTTGATCTTTGGTTGCAGTTGTCTCCTTTACTCATATTTCCTTCTTCTGAAACAATATTTCATTTTTTTTCTTGATGTCTCACTACATCTTTCTCCATACCACCCACTATTTGTTGTCAGGCAGCCATATCTTTGTGAATCTTAAGTCTCTGAAGTCTATCTTCCAGCTCTCTAGAAGATCTCAGCAATATATTTGGAAATATGAAGAAAACTGTGATATGTACACTATTATGTGACTTGGCTCTGTCAGAGATGCTTGTGTCATCCTAACCGCAGAAGTGAGGTCTGAGTTGGATATATAGTCTTTTCCCTCAATGAAATCCCTACTTTTTATTCAAATCTGGCCTCCAGTGAAGTTTCTCCAATGTACCCCTCTCTCTCTCTTTCTCTGTCACTCTCTCTCTCTGTCTTTCTCCCTAATGTAGATATGGATACCTTCATATGCACTGATGGCATGTTAAGGCTGTGAAGGATTATGATTCTCTGCTTCCTTATCTTTGCCCATTGACTACACCTATTAATAGTTATCATCCCGTTGTTCTACAGCCAGTAATCTGTATATTGAAAGATCACAACAGAGACTCTTGTTTTCTTTTCCAGCCTGAGTCAGCATATCAGCATTTCATTCCTTCTGTTCCTTATCCTCCATCTTTTTCCTGGATTATTTTATCCTGTCCTGAATACATAATGCCACCCACCTCCTTTACTGTCCCTTCCCTGCTATACGTCCTGAGTCTGAGTAACAGTATACCATTCCCCATCCAGTTTAGCTCATACTCTATGTCTATAATTTCTCTGACTCCTTCTAAAGTATGCAGTTGACTCACATTTCTCAGATTTCTGATACTGTAAAGCTTCACCTTTCACTCACCACTTTGTTCTTTACCTCTTATTTCTTCCTGTTTTATTAATGTCCTCTGCTACCATACCCTTTTGCTCATTCTGTACCATCACTGTTTATACTTCTCTCTTTTCAACTTCTTTATCCACTTACCACAGATTAGTTTAAAGGAACTTGTTTTAAGGCATTTTAGAAGTGCTGTCTGCCCTTTTATCTCTAGCCATGCTTTAATATAGGGAGTCCCTGAAAAAATATCCTCTGATTTTCCTTTGTATTTTCAGAGTGATTTATTTTCTCATATTCCTATTTACTGCTTTATGAGAAAATAAATCACTCTGAAATACTGCTTTGGAACTGTGGTGGTGGTGCTGCCGTAGCGTTGTCGCCTCATAGCAAGACATTGTCCGTTCGATTCTCAGCTAGAGCGTCTTCTGTGTGGAGGCATACGTGAATGGGGCATGCCTTCATTGAAGGTTGTGCATCAGGGCTGGTAACCCGGTACGTAAAAATCCACTACCAATCATTAGCGGACCGGAGTTCCGCTGTGGCGACCCCTAACCAGGAAAAGCCGAAAGACACAAACAATTCCTATTTACTGCTTTAACTATCATACACTCATTATATTCCCTAATTCTGGTTAGGCTTGTCCTTCCCAAATTTGGCATTGGGAGTTCCTCTGAGGAGTCCTCCAAGTTCGTTTATTTTCTGTTCTCTTCTTCTTCTTCTTCCCTACTTATGCTGTGTCCTCTGCATGATCATTTGTCACTGCACATATAACACAGTGACTTCTATCCCTACCTTCTTTACTGTTTTAATTAGTCTATAATGACCCACATCAGCACTGGAACTGACAAGTGTTCTGATTCTTTCCCCTCCACCAAAAACTTCATGGAATAGACTCTTCTAATGAAACTATACCACACATTCTGCTAGGACTACTCTATTCAACTCCCTTTTCCCACTTACCTTTGTTATTTATCTAGAATTCTCCATTTATGTTATTCCCCCTGCACAGAATTCTTCCTCCGTCTGGATCGTATAAATTTTTTCACTCAAAATGTCATAATTATACATTCATGTATCCCTCCTTCAAACGCTAACATAATTTCCAATGTATCCCTCATTTATCGACATTCCCTAGCTATACATTTATCTCATTTCATGAAATTTAGCATTTTAGACCACAGAATTCATTCACTATATTGTATTTTTTTTGCTATTTCCTATGTATATTGTCATCTTGCTTTATAGAGTACTATGTACTTTGATCTATCTCAAAATGTTTAATACTCCAGCGTCTCAGCTAGCAAGCCTTTCAGAGGTAACATCACAGAAGCACAAGCTACACTTAACAAATATCACATCAATAATCAATTAACTAAAACAATTAAACACAAACTAATAATTAACAGTTAGTGCAGAAATTGATTAACAATGTGATATTTGTTATTTAAGTGGATTTTATGCTTCTGCAGTTGGTGTTTTTTCGCTTTCTCTGTGTTTTTCTATTTTCATTTTTTATTTTGTTGTTCAGTAATTAGTTCTTTTTCCCCTGCATGGTGAAGACTAATTTTGTGGATCCAAGCACTGTAAAACCGTGATGTTGCCTACCAACGTAACTTATGTTTAATGCACTTCAGCACTGTGCTTGTAGCATATCTTCAGGTACTCCCAGCATTCTCTACTGCTAAAGTAATAAAGTAAAGTAATGTCTTTCTGACAGCTTGATACTTGGTTAATGCAATTATTAGGGAATGCAGGACAGCTTTCCTTAATGATGAATTTAATATTTTGGTTATGTTCATATTAGTAACACAAATGCAATGTGAAAAAGTAGAAAATATGAAAACAGAATCATCAGGTCCCTTATGAGTACTGGTATTGTGTCTGCTACACTTTGAATGTATTAGCTGAAATATGGAGATAAAGCTTAGCTATTTTCAGTTTGTTGATGTTATTTGTAACTAATGTCAATAAATTGAAAATAACTGACCTTAATTATTTGTAACTTCATGATTTTTTTCTTTAAAACAAATCATTAACCACAAATCTATTACAGAAAAGTGAAAAGTTTATGTCATAGGCTGATATACAGTTATTTTGTGTGTTCAGCCTTTGATCCTATCTATGTAGAGCCTCTGAGTAAAGGAGCCTTTCCCTTTGGACAATGTATCTGTTGTAAAGTTGTTATTAAATCATTTGAAACTATTGATGTGATTACAATTGATGTTATGGGTCAGTGTTCCATGATTCTGTGTTTGTTGTGTATGTTCTTAGATGTTCCTGCAAATTGTTCTATGTTAATAAAACAAGAGAAAATTAAAAGACAGAGTACAGAGTGGCAAGGAAAGAAAGCCCTGTAGCTGTACATTTTGCTACATATAATTCTAAAGACACTGATAATCTGTTGGTTAGGGTTTTGTTAGTAATGCAAGTTATATTTATTGGGGAATGTGATTTGAATTAGTTTTTACTGAAAAAAAGAGAAAGCTTATGTATTTTAAAAGTGAATACACTTAAACCATGTTGTCTAATAATGAATTAAGTTGGAAGTGTTTAATTGCTTGATTGTTTAATTGATGAGTACAATGAATATTTAATGACTTTGGAGAGTGTTCTGATTCATTGCCCTTGAAGGCTTTGCCAAAGTGCTGGGTTTTGTTTTCTATTTTTTGTTTTGCAGTAAATCCGTAGTTGTCAATTTTTATTGTATTTTTTATTATTTTTGTTGTTTAATATTTTCAAACTATATTGCAGTGAATTACATGTGAACATTTAAAAAAAACAGTGCATTCTGTAAACCGATTATTTTATTATTATCACTTTGTACCATCTGTAAACCGATTATTTTATTATTATCACTTTGTACCACTTTGTGATGAAAGTCTTTGTTATTAATATTACTAGGAAATCTACATTTTCACTATTATATGTAATACTCACATAACACTGCAACAAAGGGAACTATGTAACAAGAAACATGCGTTAGAATGATGCATTGTTTACATTTTACTGAAAGGAATATTCTCATGAATAAGGATACCTTGCCTTGCATTTAGAAACTATAAAATTATTGATTTTTAATGGAACTATGCTGAAACTTTAAAATGTCTATAGTTTTTTTTTAATGGTGACAGACGTCACATGAAAGACTTCTGTAATATACCTGAAAGGATTTGATATGTGTCTGCCCACCTGGTACTGCTTTTCTACCTCATGTCTCAATTATAAAGCATCACTGCTATTTTTCAATTGCTACTTTGTTTTTTCACACAGAAGGAAAGTAGAGTTGAAGAAGTTGTACTTACCCATAACAGTAGATGTTCAAATTCCTAACTCCTGCAGTATCCACTAGGATATATGAGTTGTTTCTTGCCTAGGAA
Source organism: Protopterus annectens (assembly GCF_019279795.1). Classification (NCBI taxonomy): domain Eukaryota; kingdom Metazoa; phylum Chordata; order Ceratodontiformes; family Protopteridae; genus Protopterus; species Protopterus annectens. The sequence continues at coordinate 275,663,617 of NC_056728.1, forward strand.
ACTACACTTAGCCAGTAGAAAAAAGCTCTGACTCCCCCTCACTCCTTCACTCTGAATGCTGATTGGCTAATCCCCAAGGAAATAAATCAGCAGTCAGAGTAAAGCTTTCACTATGACTCCCCCTCACTCCTTCACTCTGAATGCTGATTGGCTAATCCCCAAGGAAAGAAATCAGCAGTCAGAGTAAAGCTTTCATAATGATTTTCTTGTCCATATATTGAGGGAAGACCCAAACAATCTGGAAATAACCAATTAATAATAATAATAATAATAATAATAATAATAATTATAAAATATATATAAAGTAGAAACAAACAAAACCCTACTGCATACCCCAACTATAACTATATACAAGAGTACGGGGGTGGAGGCTGTGTGTGTGGCTGCTGCAGCATCTACTGTTATGGCTAAATAAACTTTACACAATGATACCATCTTCATCATTCACACTGATGCAGTAGCCCTTAGGCTATATGGGTTGAATAACAAAACCTAGCCATCCTTGGAGGAGAAAGAATGATATGAATCCAGGAGCCTCTGGAGAATAGTCTTTTAGCAAAGTATGAAATGGACCTGGAAAAGGAATGCAGTTTGTAATGCCTTGTAAAGGTATGAACAGAGCACCATGCAGCCACTTCTAGAATGCTTCTTAGATCTACCCCTTTCCAGTATGCAGCTGAAGAAGGCAAGCTCATGTAGAACATGCCTAAATACCAACTGGAATGGATTTGCCAGTGTGGAAAAAAAAAAAAAAACAAATAACCACCTGAAAATTGTCTACTTAGACACAAGTGTCACTTTTTTGCTCCTTGATAATAAATAGATGATTAGATTTTCTAAAAGGTTTAGTTCTGTCAAGATGGTACCTGAGCTGTCTATGCATGTCCAGAGTATGTAGAATCTGTTTTCCTTGTGTTTTTAGGTTCTAGGTAGAAAGCTGTGAAGTTGATTAAAAATAAAGAAGAAGAAAAATATTAAAATAAACTCTGAAACCACTTTGAGCATGAATGAGGGGGTTGTTCTCAAACAGACACCAATATCTGATAGGGTTCACCCGCCATGGGAGCTTGCAGTTCAGATACTCTTCTTGCAGATGTCAAAGCAACGATATGTACAATTTTCCAAGTCAAGAATCTTAAATAAGGTTGATATATAGGTTCAAAACTGACACAGTCAATTTCTCTAGCACATATCTGAAATAACTAGAATGAGCAACTTGATTATGGAGAGGTATCAGGTGTAAAACTCCTTTAAAAAACTGTTTCACAACAGAGGGATAGGAGGAGGATCCATGGGCAGATATGCTGAAATGGCTGCAAGATGAACCTTTATAGAGTAATAATCGAGGCCACTAGAAAATAAGTTATACAGATAATTGAGCACCAGTGTTAGAAAATACCTGATGGACCCCTGGTTATTAGTTAGACATCAATTAGAAAATTGCTTCCAATCACCAATACAGGATTTTCTAGTAGCAGGCTCCTTTAGTACCTGCTGCTGGTCCTCATGAAATAAGTTCCTAAAAGGTATTAAAACTTAATCATCCAGGCAGTCAGTTGAAGTTTATTGATATTGGGGTGTACCAAACTTCCCCTGTCTTTGTGAGTAGAACCAGTTTGTTAAGAAGCTTTTAGTAATATTCCTTGACCAGTTCTATAAAAAGGGAGAATCAATGTTGCCTAGGCCAAAAGGGGTCACCACAATTATTTTTGGGGTATCCTTTCGAATTTTTAGAATTACCCTGGATATTAGTGGAAAGGGTGAACTGCATAAAGGAACGTTGCCTTAAAAGGGAATGAAAACATATTTATCTTTCAGAGCTGCTTCCAATGAATCCTGGAACAAAACTTGTTTAGTTGTCTGTTTTGAAAGGAGGTGAATACCTCTATTTGAGTTGTTACTATAACTGGATCAATTATTGGAAGACCCCTCTAATTCAATTTCCATTCATGAGGTCTGTCCTGCTCCTGATCAGCATGTCTGCCACTAAGTTTTCCTCTGACAGAATTTAAGATGCTTGGAAGGTCAAGGCATTTTGAAGTGCTAACTCCTAAGCTATCATTGCTGGTCTGTACAGGAAGTATAATCTTGTACTTCCTTCCTTGTTTATATGTCACATGACTGTGGGATTGCCTGTAATCACTTAAAGAGGTCATGGGCACCAAAGATGGTGGAGAGACTTCAAGTCATTTTTCACAGCCTACACCTCTTTTACCTGATGTGCTTTGATCAGTCTGAAGGATTCTGCAGTCTTTGCAGTTTTATCCCTTTGGAAACTGCTCCCCAGACAAAAGCTGACATGTTTATGATGACACATTGGTTTGGGGTTTGAGGAGATAAGGGGAGACCTGGGTTCAGTTGAATGTGTTGTCTCCACCAATGCAGTCCCATTTTAATAAATCCCAAAACTAGAATTTGTTACTCTGGAGAATGTAAACATTGGGTCCATGTGTTTTTCAGAAACCACTGAATCTTTCTCATGTGTAATCTGGTTAGAGGAATCATGATACTCATTGAGGCCTTGAATGCCAGGATCATGAAATGTTCTCTTGCAGAAATCTGAGACTGATTTGAGAAGTTCAGGAAAATTTTCAGCTAAAAATTCACCTTCTCTAGTGTTAAAGAGGACTTCTGAAGAGCAGAATTTATAATGCAGCCCAGAAACATAATCTTATGAGACAGAATCAAGAATGATTTTGCAATATTTATGTCAAAGCCCAGATTGGTCAAAAGAGACCTAAGCCATTATAATGATTTGTGACATCTGGATAAAGACTCTGCAAGACAAACAAATTGTCTAACTAAGGAAATATGTGAATGCCATTTAATCTGCAATAGGCAATGACTGGGTTTAGGCACTTTGTGAATATCATTGAATGAATTTATTTATTTATTTATTTATTGACATTTGTTAACCGGCTTTGTCCAGCTTGGCTTGTGGCCCATTTTCAGTGGAGACCCGAGGAGAAAAGCTCCAGTAGTACATTTTTAAACAAGTACAATTTTAAGCAATATTGATATAATCGCAGTTATAGCAAAAAGATTCACATATGTTGGGTTACATGCATAAAGTTAAAGTTACATTAAAAAAAGCTACGTAACATAAATTTACATTGATATAGTTCAATGGGTCAACAATAACATTTTTGTTTGTATAAAATTCTGCAAATGCATAGTAGACACATTGGAGAGAGAGGTGTAATGAGGTACTAAGTATGGTCCTTTTGAGGGTACATAAAGGGAAGGAAGACTAGGTGGGGTCATGGCAAAGGCAGGTTCTGGAATTGAGAAAATAAGATTTTAGTTCATTTTTAAAGTGTGAGGTGTGGGAGATTGAACGTGAGTCAAGTTGAAGCTGTAGATAAACCAAATGGTAATACAAAAAATTGATAATGTGACCCAGAAACAGAGAACCTTAGACATTTCCTGAAGCTGAATATGGCAGTATGTATCTTTTAGATCTAGTGCTACCAAGTAACTCTTGTGAGGAATGAGGGGTAGCAGGTTCTTTAGCGTTGGAAGTTTAAACTATGGAAGTTTCACATACAGATTTAGGAATGAAGGATCTAGTACTGGTCTCCAAGAGTCATCTTTCTTTGGTACCAGAAACATTCTGGAATAAAAAGTCCATTGATTTACAGGCACTGGTTCTATGACTCCTTGGGTGAGTGAAGACTGAAGAACCTAAGGAGAAAAATTCTCTTTGCTTGAGAGTATGATGATAGGAGGTACTGCCAGCCATGTTAGGGAGAAGTAGGGCAGTGGATGTATGACTTGTGCCAGCACAGCTAACTGGAATTTTATAAATAATTTTATGTCATTTGTATATCAAGGTGATTTGTACAGATGCCTGTGCTGAACATGTGTTTGTGAGCTCTGCTTGTGTTAATTGTGTTAAAATATATCAACAGTGCACCCTGCTGAAATAAAGAGAAATGTACATGTATTATGCTATCTGAATTAAATGTATATATTATAACAGAGGACAGTGGCACAGTAAAGGTTAACCAGCTGACTTATTTTAAGAAAAATAAGGGAAATGTAAATGAGCTGTTAAATCATTAAAGGGTACCCTACAGTGCTGAGTAGGACCAGAGATGCTGGGTCTGGGACACAGCCTTTGTTCATTAGCTCAGTGAAAAGAGGGGAGGCCTCCAGGTACTGCCATAAACATTCAGATGTATATTGCAGCCATCTATGTTCAATTCCTGTCTCAGCTTCAAAGGGGAATACTGGGAGATCCTAGAGTCAGGTGACCAGACAAGGTCATTCTGCCAGCTCTCTTGGAATTATAATTTAGCTATTACAAAATAGAAATCTCACAATATAGAGTATTCTGTTTGGGAGCCTGACTAGAAAGACTGCTCACGTATTTTATCTTGCCTTGCTCAAGTAAGTTGTTAGGGAACAGAAATTCTTCTAGATTCAGTCAAGAATATAGTGAAGCTTACTTTAGAGACTGTTTTTCTTTATTTGTTTGAGTCTGCCCATCAGTGTTGTTTTCAATATTTTCTGTGATTTGAACTCTGTGGTTTACTGTGAATATATATTCAATATTTTCATGTTCTTTTATTATTTATTATTAAATATATTTAAAACTGTTATTGTGTCTGATTCTTATAGAGAGTATCTAACCTTTGAGAGTTGTTGTTGTTGTGTCTTTCAGCTTTTCCCAGTTAGGGGTCACCACAGCAGAACTCCGGTCCGCTAATGATTGGCAGTAGATTTTTACATGCCGAGTTGCCAGCCCTGGCGCACAACCTTCAATGAAGGTACGCCCATTCACGCACGTCTCCACACAGAAAACGCTTTAGCTGAGAATCGAACAGGACAGCATCTTAATGTGAGGCGACAACGCTACTGCAGCACCACCACTGCAGATCTAACCTTTGAGAGTACTTATATTTATTTGGTGACACTGTGTGGGCCACTCCAGAAGGCCTAGCCATCTTGGTGAACTGCTATCATTTGTATTAGTATTGATATTGCACAGTATAATTCGACACCTTTTGTTAAGGGCCTTAGAGTAGCTGATTGTGAACTGTCTGGTGACATGGACAACTACCTTATACTCTGGGCAGAACGGGGCACAGAAGGTAAACCTGTGCCAGCCTTTCTCAGGTGTGTGTGTGTGTGTGTGTGTGTCTCAGCTACTTGGGGCAGGGACACGAAGCACTGGGTTTACAGAGAGAGTGCTAGAGGACTTGGCTTGGGCACTTGGCTGAGGACCTAACCCTACAACTGTACCAGTGGGGAGTTTTATGGGGATCTAGAGGGAGACAAATATAGAGACATCCAGACCCTGGGCTGAGAGTGTTCCCTGTGTGCTCTTAAGGGAAACTGTGCTTGATGCAGAGATGTCTGCATTTGGAAATACTGAGTGTATCCATTTGCATTCCAAGTGCACATCCCTCTTCAGTGTCAGTGGTGAGGATTCAGGCTCCATTATTACTGGCCTAGCATGGGGATGACCCATATTGGTGCCTATCACATATTGGTAGCAGTGGTGGGCATCACAGAGAGGTTGGGGAGGAATTCTCCTGAATGGAGGTTTTTGTATTCACTGCCATCTTACCCCTCCTATATCACTTTTAAAGCCAGGAATCTGAAACAATGTTTTGCTAAAGGAGGATGCTGATAGCCAGTTTTAGGGACAGTTTGCAGAAGTTTTGTCCAGGGTAAAGAATATTGGCACAGTCATTCCATATTGTTTGATTGTCCCTTTTTTCTGAAAAGACTCCTGTTTCTTATTGTGGTTGTCCTCTGGCCATGTCTTTTTTTGTATTCTGTTTTCTGGAAAAAGATTGGATCTATTTATTTGGATTTTTATAATATGAGATAGACTTGTAAGATTTGTACTGGGTACATGAATGACCTTTTGATTTCCCTCTTTCATCATATTGTTTGAGAACCTGGGTATCAGAAGAGCCAAACAATGCCTCATTGTATAAATTAGAATCTATAATGTTGGACTTAACCTCATCAGCAAAGTTTTGGTTATGTACCCAAGCATATCTTCTCAACAGTGAAGTAGTAGCAGTGTCCCTTAACACAATATCTGCAGAATCATGCACACTCTTCAAAGCCTGTTTAGAAACCTGAGAAAGGGTTAAAACTGTCTGCCTCAAAAAAGAGCTTTCATCTGCAGGAACACTGGAAACCAACTTCCTCAAGCTATCCATACAGCATAGTATACATTTCCACATGTAAACTTGGTAATTCAGAATTCTGAAGGCTAACAGGGAAGAAAAAACATTCTCCTGCCTATACCGTCAAACATGTTACTCTCCTCGTTCTCAGGAGAAGGATTTGTACTGAGGACTAAGTCGTTACCAACATGAGAAGCCACAGTAATAGCAGCTAGGTTAGATCTAAGGTGAGAGGAAAGACATGTATTAGCTTGAGAAAGGTCATACAGGTTATCTGCCTTTTTAGGGACTGACAGCTGGTTATCAGGATGAGAACAGCAGCATTCAACACGTGCTCCAGGGCTGGCAGTGAGGAATGGGGAAGGAATCAGGGATATCCCTTTGTAACATATCGTATCTCCTCTGACTGGGGGCACATCTGCTTGTTCCCATAAAAATACCTCATTCATCCTGGCAATTGTCTGTTTAAAAGAAAATTCCTCCACTGGAGGATAAGCATTAAAATTTTCACCACAATAAGAGAAGTGAGCTTGGACTCTGCAGAAGAAACCTTATCTCTGCAAAGTCAGAATTGTCAGACCCTGTTTCCTTTTGAATAACTTTACAGGGGATGTCCACCTGTAATTCTTTTGTGTACCAGCATTTGTTGCCTGTAATGCCTGTCTAGACAAGGTAAGGAACTCATCCTTTTTTAACAGCAATCACTTCTTCAAAAGTACAATGTTTATTTTTTTATAGGAGTTCTAGCCAAGGAGATGGATGTAAAGTAGCGACATCTGCTCAGGTTAATGGTTTCTTAACTTGGTTACCCCAAGAAGTATCTCCAGGAGTGTCTCCCACATCCAGAAAGCTAATTCTCCCATGCCTCTATCAGACACTGAAACAGCAAAGAGAATGTGGCTGACATCAGTTCCTGCTGGCCAAGGGGACTATAACAGAGGAGGCCAGAGAGGTAAGTGAGGGGTCTGAGCAACCATCAATGGTCAATGCAGGTTTACCCACTATCATCTGAGACTTTGAGTTAGTGCCAAAGGCATGGATGCCTTGGCAAATATTTTTTTTTTTTTTATAGGTAATGCAGGAGAAGAACCAGCTGGACCAGAGTGAATATCCATGCTGTAACTGGGGAAGAAGCACCAAAACCAGTAAGCATTGCTGGAGGAAGTCAGTTGTAAGGTCAGTTGCCACTGAGTTTTCAGCTTCAGCTGTCTCAGCTTCAAAGGGGAATACTGGGAGATCCTAGAGTCAGGTGACCAGACAAGGTCATTCTGCCAGCTCTCTTGGAATTATAATTTAGCTATTACAAAATAGAAATCTCACAATATAGAGTATTCTGTTTGGGAGCCTGACTAGAAAGACTGCTCACGTATTTTATCTTGCCTTGCTCAAGTAAGTTGTTAGGGAACAGAAATTCTTCTAGATTCAGTCAAGAATATAGTGAAGCTTAGTTTAGAGACTGTTTTTCTTTATTTGTTTGAGTCTGCCCATCAGTGTTGTTTTCAATATTTTCTGTGATTTGAACTCTGTGGTTTACTGTGAATATATATTCAATATTTTCATGTTCTTTTATTATTTATTATTAAATATATTTAAAACTGTTATTGTGTCTGATTCTTATAGAGAGTATCTAACCTTTGAGAGTTGTTGTTGTTGTGTCTTTCAGCTTTTCCCAGTTAGGGGTCACCACAGCAGAACTCCGGTCCGCTAATGATTGGCAGTAGATTTTTACATGCCGAGTTGCCAGCCCTGGCGCACAACCTTCAATGAAGGTACGCCCATTCACGCACGTCTCCACACAGAAAGCGCTTTAGCTGAGAATCGAACAGGACAGCATCTTACTGTGAGGCGACAACGCTACTGCAGCACCACCACTGCAGATCTAACCTTTGAGAGTACTTATATTTATTTGGTGACACTGTGTGGGCCACTCCAGAAGGCCTAGCTATCTTGGTGAACTGCTATCATTTGTATTAGTATTGATATTGCACAGTATAATTCAACACCCTTTGTTAAGGGCCTTAGAGTAGCTGATTGTGAACTGTCTGGTGACATGGACAGCTACCTTATACTCTGGGCAGAACGGGGCACAGAAGGTAAACCTGTGCCAGCCTTTCTCAGGTGTGTGTGTGTGTGTGTGTGTGTGTGTGTGTGTGTGTGTGTGTGTGTGTTTGTGTGTGTGTGTGTGTGTCTCAGCTACTTGGGGCAGGGACATGAAGCACTGGGTTTACAGAGAGAGTGCTAGAGGACTTGGCTTGGGCACTTGGCTGAGGACCTAACCCTACAACTGTACCAGTGGGGAGTTTTATGGGGATCTAGAGGGAGACAAATATAGAGACATCCAGACCCTGGGCTGAGAGTGTTCCCTGTGTGCTCTTAAGGGAAACTGTGCTTGATGCAGAGATGTCTGCATTTGGAAATACTGAGTGTATCCATTTGCATTCCAAGTGCGCATCCCTCTTCAGTGTCAGTGGTGAGGATTCAGGCTCCATTATTACTGGCCTAGCATGGGGATGACCCATATTGGTGCCTATCACATATTGGTAGCAGTGGTGGGCATCACAGAGAGGTTGGGGAGGAATTCTCCTGAATGGAGGTTTTTGTATTCACTGCCATCTTACCCCTCCTATATCACTTTTAAAGCCAGGAATCTGAAACAATGTTTTGCTAAAGGAGGATGCTGATAGCCAGTTTTAGGGACAGTTTGCAGAAGTTTTGTCCAGGGTAAAGAATATTGGCACAGTCATTCCATATTGTTTGATTGTCCCTTTTTTCTGAAAAGACTCCTGTTTCTTATTGTGGTTGTCCTCTGGCCATGTCTTTTTTTGTATTCTGTTTTCTGGAAAAAGATTGGATCTATTTATTTGGATTTTTATAATATGAGATAGACTTGTAAGATTTGTACTGGGTACATGAATGACCTTTTGATTTACCTCTTTCATCATATTGTTTGAGAACCTGGGTATCAGAAGAGCCAAACAATGCCTCATTGTATAAATTAGAATCTATAATGTTGGACTTAACCTCATCAGCAAAGTTTTGGTTATGTACCCAAGCATATCTTCTCAACAGTGAAGTAGTAGCAGTGTCCCTTAACACAATATCTGCAGAATCATGCACACTCTTCAAAGCCTGTTTAGAAACCTGAGAAAGGGTTAAAACTGTCTGCCTCAAAAAAGAGCTTTCATCTGCAGGAACACTGGAAACCAACTTCCTCAAGCTATCCATACAGCATAGTATACATTTCCACATGTAAACTTGGTAATTCAGAATTCTGAAGGCTAACAGGGAAGAAAAAAAAAAACATTCTCCTGCCTATACCGTCAAACATGTTACTCTCCTCGTTCTCAGGAGAAGGATTTGTATTGAGGACTAAGTCGTTACCAACATGAGAAGCCACAGTAATAGCAGCTAGGTTAGATCTAAGGTGAGAGGAAAGACATGTATTAGCTTGAGAAACGTCATACAGGTTATCTGCCTTTTTAGGGACTGACAGCTGGTTATCAGGATGAGAACAGCAGCATTCAACACGTGCTCCAGGGCTGGCAGTGAGGAATGGGGAAGGAATCAGGGATATCCATTTGTAACATATCGTATCTCCTCTGATTGGGGGCACATCTGTTTGTTCCCATAAAAAATACCTCATTCATCCGGGCAATTGTCTGTTTAAAAGGAAATTCCTCCACTGGAGGATAAGCATTAAAATTTTCACCACAATAAGAGAAGTGAGCTTGGACTCTGCAGAAGAAACCTTATCTCTGCAAAGTCAGAATTGTCAGACCCTGTTTCCTTTTGAATAACTTTACAGGGGATGCCCACCTGTAATTCTTTTGTGTACCAGCATTTGTTGCCTGTAATGCCTGTCTAGACAAGGTAAGGAACTCATCCTTTTTTAACATCAATCACTTCTTCAAAAGTACAATGTTTATTTTTTTATAGGAGTTCTAGCCAAGGAGATGGATGTAAAGTAGCGACATCTGCTCAGGTTAATGGTTTCTTAACTTGCTTACCCCAAGAAGTATCTCCAGGAGTGTTTCCCACATCCAGAAAGCTAATTCTCCCATGCCTCTATCAGACACTGAAACAGCAAAGAGAATGTGTTTGACATCAGTTCCTGCTGGACAAGGGGACTATAACAGAGGAGGCCAGAGAGGTAAGTGAGGGGTCTGAGCAACCATCAATGGTCAATGCAGGTTTACCCGCTATCATCTGAGACTTTGAGTTAGTGCCAAAGGCATGGATGCCTTGGCAAATATTTTTTTTTTGTTATAGGTAATGCAGGAGAAGAACCAGCTGGACCAGAGTGAATATCCATGCTGTAACTGGGGAAGAAGCACCAAAACCAGTAAGCATTGCTGGAGGAAGTCAGTTGTAAGGTCAGTTGCCACTGAGTTTTCACAGGCAGCATACATGCACTCAGAACACTTTCCCCAGTACCCTAAGTAATTAAAAATTAAAGCAGGATAAAATCCCCCTGTCAGTATGACACACACACACACACACACACACACACACACACACACACACACACACACACTCTGACAGAATCAAAATGGCTAATAGGTTGTCAAGAAGTGAGCATAAGCACTGCACAGGCAAATAAAAAAGCACCCATTTCTTTGTAACTTTTCTATTGGTTCACAGGTTCATAGAGTAGCTGCCCTTGTGGGTCATTCTAAGCCTAACCAGTTTCTCTTTTTGTGCTCGAATGAACCTATCCCATTTGGTTAGAGATTGGTGTTACCTATCCCAGGGTTGATAATTATACATTGGTTCTAATGAGAATAACTGGGATCTCTACCACCTAACATCCGCATTACCTCTAACCACTCTACCTTCAAGAAGTCACTTTTCTTACACCTAGCATCTCAATGGGAATGCTCTTGCTCCCACCCCTCATAACCAACTCTACTAAATGCCCTTAAATACCATAATCTACCTTATTCTCCTTCTATGTTTGTTCATTAATCTGCATTTATGTTTTGCATTTTGTTCCTTCAATTGCATGTACCAAGGCTTTTACTGTCTAATTATAATGACATTATGTTTTGCTACTTCAATGTATCTAGTAATTACTATCAAATGTAAATGTATATCTATTTTCTGTTTTGGAGCTTTTCTCCCCAGGACTCCATTGAAAACGGTTTCTTCAAGGCCCAATGGACTATCCTGGTAAACCAACTGCAATACATAAATAAATATCATAGATAATTTTAGGAGATTCATGCGTGGGATAAAGTATTTAGGAATTGCCTATATCTATTAGTCATACAGGGGTCAGGACTAGGGTAAATTTTCTGTTTTCCATTCACAGATCCAATATGGACTTTAATATGGACAAAGATGAACTTTGTTTAATGTGGATGCGAAGTCTGTTCCAGAGCACCAGTATCTTTTGTGAGCTATACCTGTCCCTCCAAACTGTTCTGTTGAAGTTGCAGAAGAAGTTTAGATCCCTAGACTGAGAATTTATAATGTAATTTGACTTGTTGATGTGCAATAAATCCATCAGTATTGGGTCAGAGGATACTTTGTATGCCAGACACAAGTCACCTGTTTACAGTATGTAAGATACCGAGTATAGTGACAGTACTTTGAGTCAATCAATTTAGGACATCTTGCTTAGGCCTTGTATTTTTTACATAATAAGGTATCTATGTGGGTGTTCCAGTTGTATATGTCTGGACAGATACATGCCAAAGGGGGCATTATGTTCAATGACTGGCTTAATAAGGGCAGAGTAAAGGGGGACAGTGACATTCCTACATCTAGACACAATCACCTTTTTTATAAGCTGTGCAACATAGAAGGACTTTCTTACAACAATGGAAACATGTTGGTAAAAGTTAGGTTACTGTCTACAAAGTTCCCAAATCCCAAACTAAATCAAATATTTGGAGCATATTGTCAATGTGGTAGTTTCCTGGAGTAGATGACTTCACAAAGGATAGAATAATGCATTTTTTGGCATTTAGTTTCAGTCCATGATTTTGGCACCAGTTACTTGTGCAAACCTTCCTACAGGATGGCTAAGTCTTTTGGGGATTCAATAACTGCTCCTGTCTTGCAGTCATCTGCAAACGTAGTCAGCCACATCCCCTTTGGTATTTGCTTTTACTTCAGAAAAATACATGATAAACAGAAGGGGTCCCAGCAAAGAACATTGGGGGACTTCACTGGTGGCTAGTCCCTTTATGGATGAAACTTTCCCTATTTTGATTTTCTACATCCTATCTGTGAACCAGATGGCAATTCAGCAGTTAACATAGGGGTTTATTCCCAGTTTATTTAGCTTTTCTACTATTCCTGACTGGGGAATTTTGCCAAAAGCCTTGGCCAGGTCGAGGCATAAAGTGTGTACTATTTTGCCTTCATCCATTGCTTTGGAGACCTTTTCAAAAAATTCCACCAGGGTGAGTAAGCAAGACCTTCCCTTGATGAATCCAAACTGAGACAGGTCAAGTATTTAGCAAATACCTAAATGTCGATCTGGTAATATCGAAAAATGAAAACAGTGAACAGATGATTTAATGTAGGGAATGAATTCCCTTGGCCGCAAAAAATAAAAATTTAAACCAAAATGAAATGGGGAGCTTAGCCTTCCACACCCTCCCTAACTAAATATACCAACTCCGAGTACACTCTACAGTGGGGAAAGGGGCAAAATCCGCATAACAGCCAAGGGAATTCTTTGCCTGCGTTAACGTTTGCATTTTTTTGCTTTTGCTATTACCAGATCGACATTTAGGTATTCGCTAACCCAAACTTTCAAGCAGGTAATAGGAACCCAAGTATTTAGTGGTTCCTGTCCCATAAATCCAAAGTTTGCAAAAGCAGTACACATTTTTCTCAACATTTGCCACAAATAATAAAATATGGCTATACAGTATACACTGGCGAAAAATAGTGATCCATGACAGGAAGCTTCTGATATTGTGAAAAAACACATGCATTGTAAAGGAAAAACACTGCTTTTAGTAAAAAAAAAATAAAATACATGTTTCTTAAAAGGACACTAATTTCTGAGTGGAGAGGTTCCCCAAAAGGGACTTATCTACCAGAAATTAAGCTTTTAGCCAATTGCTGCTCCTGAGAAGTCTGAGAGATGCATCTTCTTGATACAGCTAGAATGAAAGCTTCATTCTGTCTGCTCATTTCTTTCCTTGGGAATTTAGCCTGTTATCAGTCAGAGTGAAGACGTGGGGGGAGCCAAAGCTTTTTGAAGCTGGTCAATTTTTGTTTCCTAGACAGGAAACAACCCATATAACCTAAGAGTCACTGCAGCAGTAGGGATGATGAACAATGGAATATTGCTTATGGAAGGTTGTTTTATAAGTTCATAGGCTCATAGATGCATACTAAGCCAACAACCACTAGGGCCCTTAAAAGCCTAGACGTGCAACCCAAATATGACCCACACATTTGATTTATACAGGAGGTGATTTACTGACTGCCTCTCTCCATCAGAGACATAGGTGCCAGATGAAGGGTGAATTTCCACTTACCCATCCATTAGTCCAAGTTGTGTTGCAGTACGGTTACAGGGAAGCTCTGCTTTATGTGGATGGAAGCCTGTTCCAGAGAATGGGAATTCTTTGAGAAATATGTCCTATGTATGCCCCAAGTAAAATTTAGGTGTTCTGATCTAGTAGTTCTGATGCTATTTGTTTTGTGGATATGCAAATGTGTCATCAAAACAGTGACCAGGGTTGCCTTGTACTCAAGGCAAGCATCACCTCTCAGAAGTCTATATGATACAGAGAAAAGAAACATGGCTTCAAGGGGATCATTGTGTAGGACATTTTATTTATTCCCTCTATTCTTTTTGTAAGGTACCTTTTTAGACATTCCAGTTGCTGAATGTTTCTGTTTGTGGGGATCCTTTGTGGATATTCCTGTTGCTATATGTTTCTGACCAGGGACATATCAAAGTGGGCATTATAATCTATGATGAGTCCAATAAGGGCAGAGTACAGTGGTACAATAACCTTGCTGGACCTAGATGTCATGTATTTGTTATTTTCTTACTGCCTTGGACATATGTTGGTCGATGGCTAGGTTAGTACCTCTGATCCCTGACTAGTGAATTGACCTTAAGGGGTGGTTTAATGATGATGTCATTTCCTGGGGTGGCCATCTTCCCAAAAGGTACTATAATGCATTTCTTGTCACTGAGTCATGGGTTTGGCATCAATTATTTGTCTGTGTTAGACTTTCCTGAATGGTGTTCTCATCAATAACTGCACCCAGTTTGAAATCATCTGGAAACTTGGTCAGCCAGAAGCCTTTGACACTGGCTTTGACCTCTGAGAAGTAGATGTCAAAGATAACTGGGGCCAGCACAGAACCCCAACTTCACTGGTGAATGACCCCTTTGTGGAGATGGCCTCAACGAACTTAACCTCTTGGGTCCTATCTGTGAGCCAGCTAGCTATCCAGCATGTTATAAAGGGGTTTATGCCTATTTCCACAAGTTTGTTGACAATGTCTGAGTAAAGTATTTTATAAAATGCTTTAGTCAGTCTAGATATAGTAATGTGTATAGCGCGTTGTGTACAAGCATACTGCTGTAGTATCATAATGTAGTTAGGTAGGGGTACGAATCCTGCACTGAGTGTGCGTGTCTCCCTGGGAAGGAGCAACCTTTCAGGGGTCCAGGGAAGTAAATAGTGTGGGAAGAAATAGCCAAGGAATTGTTATGGCTAGGCTTGTATAGGCCCTAGGGCTGATAGCCTAGTACCAACCTATGAACCTATGAACCTAGGTAGGCAGTATACATTGCTTTCCTCTCATCCATTGCCTTAGTGACCTTTCCAAAGAATTTCACCAGCCAAATCGAGATAGATCCAGTGCCTGGAGGTGTCTTATGTCCTTGCTGATAATTTCTATGATAATTATTTCCATTGCTTTGCATAAAAGACTAGTCAGACAAATGGCTCTGTAGTTTCCTGGTTCTGTTGAAGATCATCCCATATGAAGTGGCATGACCGTCACAGTCCTCCATTCCATTGGCACAAAGCCTCTTTTAAGACTATAGTTAAATAGTGACTACAGGGTCCTGATAAGCTGTATTTTAGACTGGTCAGGGGGCAGCCTGGAATGTTATTTGGGCCCATGCCCACTAGTTACAGTCGGAGGGGTAATTTGTGCTTTAGCCTTTTTAGTCTGAAAGGGTGGATGTTCACATAAGTGAATGCTTTTTTACTGCTGGTAAAAAAGGAATTCTCATGTGAGTGAATATTCTTTTCAATGGAGTTTCTGCCTTTTGTGTAGGATAGCATTACAGCAAAGTAAGGGAATTTGCCATTACCCCGCTGTTGTGTGATCTTGGAGTTAGTATATGTAATTCACTTTTTTGTGTGATTGCTGATATGAGCATTCACTCTAAAGTGTTCATTCTTTAAAAGTTTGCTCATATGAGTGTTTGCTCTTTCATGAGACACTCATTTAAAGTTATTTCTTGGGGGTTGGGGATGAGAGACAGGTAAAGTTGTAATTGAATTTGTACGCTAACAAGTTTGCTATATTGCTAGGCTAAGTAAATATGGCACCATTAACCAACAGTTCAGCACATCACTGTGTGCTAGCCTTGATGTTTCTGACATAGTAGAAGAAGGCCTTAAGGTTATCTTTCAAGTGGCAGGCTATCTTTACCTCAAAGTTTGCTTTGTTTGACCTAATTAGCCCTCTTAGTTGCCTATTTAGTTTGATGAGAGAGGTTTTATCTTAGTGGGAATTAGGCTTCCTGATTTTTGCCATTATTTTTTTCCTTATGCTGTATATCTTGTTTAATTTGGGATGCCATCAGGGCAGTTTGTTTTGGGGGCTAGTTCTGGGCTTACTTCTGGTAGGTACAGCAGCCACTGACATGGTTGTACAAAGTTTCTGAGAGCAATTCAGTGTAGATTGCTCTGTTGTCAGGGTTTGGAGGGGCAATAAATTTTGACAAACTATCACTTAATATAGCAATAACCCATGCCTGGGTGTGGGTAATGCTGGATTTACCCATGGTTGGTATGGTTTGGTCACGAGGGCGAAGCGAGACAGGTTGTAAAAAGCAACGGAGATCTTGCTTTCTCCGTTGCTGTAAAAAAAAAAAAAAAGAAAAAAAGAGTTATACTAATGGAAAAAGTCCGGGCGACCGGACCTTTTTCCATTACTATAACTCTGATTTACAACGTGCACGCTGACCAATCAGCGTGCACGTTTTGGAATATTAATGGGGGGTCGTTGTATAATAGAAGATAGTTTGCCTTGGAATAGTTCCTAAATGTTACTGATTTTACTGGGGATATACAGTTGATTTTGATTTAATAGGAGACAGCTTTGTGGTCAGACCTTACCTGGGGGACAAGACATTGGGGGATGAAGTATTCTTCCATATTTGTGAGTACGAGTTTTTTTCTGTAAGATATGCAATTTCAGAATTAAAAATTCTGCTTTAAAGAATTATAACCTTCCAGCACACATTGTGCACAAAGTAGCATATGTCTTTTTGATAGATTGATGTAACTGTCAAGGACATCTGGACAAGTTCTTTTAATTTTAATGTAAAGCTATAGGAATGTTTTCATACTGACAATACAGAAAGGCTGTAATCAAATCTTTAAATAATGTCTAATTATCCTAATATCCTTTTGTGTAAAAAAAGGAGGGGGTGCCTCTAATTATTTTATTCACTTACTATTTGGTTTAATTTTGAGGATCTGAAAGAATCTTTTATTTACTTACTCAGAGAAAAATAAGAAGCCATGATTGTAGTAGACTCTGTTCTAGCTGCAGGGTTTCTGATGGACTATATATATATATATATATATATATATATATATATATATATATATATATATATGTATGGGTCTAGGACTATTCACTGAAAGCACATTTCACTGAAACTCAAATGACTGTGCACAAATCACTGAAAGCTCAATTCACTGAAAACACAATCCACTGAAACACATTTCACTGGAAGTTATATATGGCCTTTTCCCCACTGTAGTGCGACCCTGGAGTTAGTATATATAGTAAGGGTGTGTGTGAGAGGCACCGTTTGGATATATATATTATGTTCAGAAAAGAGTAATTTATTGGAATTGCAAGTATACGTGTATATAGTTCAAAATATTTAAAAGAGATGGTGGGGCATGCTTGTTTATTTATTTTATTTTTAACACTGTTTGGGACCGGGAATTATATGAGTATGTCAGGGATTAATGTGCAGCCGCATGATATTCACAAGTCCAGTTTATTTACACTTCAACAAGTAGGCAAATCATATTTACATCAATGTGAAATTGTAGCTTAGATACCATCATCAGTTTGGATTACATTTAACAAGCACAACAATGACACAATATATTTAACTTACATTTAAAAACATTCAAACTAGTCTGATAATGCAAATATTAATAAAACATTGGACAAAATTATAGCCTTAAAAACAATACATCTTAGGGAAGTTACCTATTATAAAAATCAATATTCAAAGTGCTATCCTATCTACTCAAAATTTCAGATTTTCAGAGCAAACAAAATTCTTCACAACATCACCAGGTAAAACTTGGTAATAAACTTTGCAGAGCTGCATTCCCAGTCTATATTTTACATTGCTGTGAGAAGGAAGGTAACTCATGCTCCCTTTCATACTGTATACAAAAATACAAATAGATTGATGAAAAGAAATCATGTTTAGGAGAAATTCACAAACTTCAGAATTACATGATAAATCACTTTCTGGGTATCAAATAACTAAAAACTGCAGCCAGAATGCATTAATAATATTATAACCAAACATAGCAAAATAAAATTATTCTGGACTTACTTAAAACTATATAGGTTCATAGGTTTATAGGTAGGTACTAGGCTATCAGCCCAAGGGCCTACGTAAGCCTAGCCACCAAGGTTCCCTGGCTTACGCCACCCAAAAAAGTTATTTTCCTTTGCCACTGTCGAGCAGAGACACAGAAGTGATCCCCGAGCTGTATTTCCTATTTCCCATCCACTCGTCAAGATTTTTCTTGAAGAGTGCTAATGAAGAACTTTGCTTGACATAGATGGGTAGCCTGTTCCAGAGTATGGGAGGTCTCTGGGACAGGAATCTATCCCTCCAGCATGTTGTGTTTATTGTGGTGACAAGGTTTAGGTCCCTAGAGTGTGTAGCTTGGAGGGATTGGGATTTCTTTAGGTGTAGCATGTCCAACAGCTCTGGGTTTGACATAGCTTTATATGTTAGGCAGAGATCATCTCGGAGTAGGCGATATGCTATGGACTAAAGCTGTAGTTTTTTGAGGCGGTCAGTGTATGACATTTGTTTGAGGCCAGTAATCCTCTTTGTGAGGTACTTCTGTGGCCTTTCCAGCTGCTACAGATGTCTTGTGTGGTAGATTCCAATCATTTTAAATGATGGCATCACATCTTTAACAGAATCAAAAATTCTGTCTTAGACAAAAAGTACCTTTTTCTATCTGCTCAACACTACAGTGGGCCAGATTCCAAAAGAGTTGCTGACAATGCAAGCGACTTACTTTGGCGTAAGGTCTATCTATGAACGTGCTTACTATGGAGACCAAATTCCAAAACACCTGCTCTCAGCTTGCTCTCAGTGTAAGTGATCACTTACACTGAGAGCAAGTCTTTTGGAATTGGGGTATAAAAATGAAAATAATCTAGCAACATATTAGTGTAACACTTTTGAATGTCATTCTAAGTATTTTTTGGTGGTTTATAATTCTAAGTATAAACTATTCCACTTAATATGTCATTGCACTAATAAAACAGGAAATGACAACTTCTTGCCAAGTTTTTCCATAATTTAAAATGATTTTATATCTTAGTACTGTTTCCTTAGCAGAACCAATACAAATCTGCATTAATTACAATTTCAGTAGAAAGCAGAATTTTAGAACAGTACTCATGATTATCTTAAATATAACAGACCTGCTTTAGAACCACATTACACTCAACAATGGCAAAAAAAAAAAAAAAAAAAAATCCAAAGGAGAAAAAAAAATATTTGCCAACTGAATACAACATTATTATCCTAGCCGATAAAAATAACTATATTGCAATTGACTGGAACCAGTCAACACCCAGCTTTTGGAGGGATCACACTGCAATCAGACTGGCCCCAGCATTCAATGACTTTACCAAATCGATACATTTTTTTGTAAACACAGACTCCCTAGACCAGATTGCCAATACACCAACCTGGGGTGCTACCATACTGGATCTGGTCGTCACTAATATGGGAGAGTGCTGCACACCCTCTAGTGTAATGTCTTCTCTGGTAAGGTCAGACCACAAAATGGTCTCCCTTGAAGTAAAAATAAAACCTGGACCCCTAGCTAACCTTGGAATACTCAGGAACTAGTCTAAGCCTAACTTCCTGCTATTAAGTGATAACCTGGCCAAAGTTGAAGCCTATGCAGAACTGTTCACAGAACCCCTATACAAGCATGTTAATTCCTGTATAGAGGCAGCTGTACGCACACCAGGAACAAGTACAGCACTAACTCAAAAAAACAAGTCACCTTGGTGGAATCACAAAATCAATAGGCTGTATAACAGAAAGAAGGAAATCATGGCACAATTTAGGAGGTGCAGCACCCTGCAGGATAAAAGCACTCTCATCAAACTAAACAAACTGCACAAAGGTGGGTCATCTACAGGCCAAGGACAACCACAAGGCATTCTTTAGCTATGTCTGCAACCTCAAAGGCAATACACAATTGCGTGCAGAGCTCATTGTAAATGGAGCCACCTACACTGAGCCAGAAGATATAGCAAACCTACTGGCCGACAAATTCAGCTCCAACATTACCCCTCTCTAACCCTCAACCTTCCACCAGGAAATACCATCAAATATAACCACCCCTGCTATCACTATGGAACAGATCCTTAATGTTCTATCTAAGGCCAAGAACACTGCATCAATGGGCCCAGACAATATCCTAGGATGCCTTCTAAACAACATGAAGCATGATCTACCATGCCCTCTATAATTGCTATTTATCTATAGCCTCCAAACAGGCTTCATGCATATTGAATGCTGAATAGCAACAGTTATCCCTATGCACAAAGGTGGGCCATGTACAGATCCTGGAAACTACAGACCCATAAGTCTCCCTAGTCTTATATGCAAAGTTATAGAAAGAATTATCATGGAAATGATCAATAATGATATAGTAAACCTACAGACACTGGACCCAACCCAGTTTGGTTTCCTCAAGGGTAGGTCATGCCTACTCAACCTGGTGGACTGCTTTGAGAAGGTCACCAAACCAATGGTTGAGGGTAAAATGGTTCATACTGCCTACCTTGACCTGGCCAAGGCATTTGACACAATACCCCACTTATGCATTGTTGCAAACACAAGAGCTTAGGTACAAACCTCTATGTCACCCAGTGGATAGCTAAATGGCTCACAAACAGGACCCAGGAAGTTAAAACTGGGGAATCCACCTCTACAAAGAGGTCAGTCACAAGTGGAGTCCCTCAGGGATCAGTCCTTGGACCACTTCTTTTTGGCATTTACTTCTTTGAAGTCAAGGCCAATGTCAATGGTTTCTGGCTTATTAAATATTCAGATGATTGCAAATTAGGAGTGGTCATTGAATCCCACACCAACACAAATGTTCTTCAGGAAGTGCTGACACAGACAAACAGCTGGTGTCAGAGCCATAGACTAAAACTAAATGCCAAGACATGCATAATAGTATCCTTCAGCAAGTCATCCACCCTTGGTAACTATCATATTGACAACACACCCCTTAGAGTTGACCCAGTCATCAGGGGCTTGGCGGCACACATAGAATGTAATCTAGCATTTCAACATCACGTGTCTACAGTAGTGAGGAAATCATTCTATGTTGTGCAACTTATAAATAAAGGTATGGCATCTAGGTACAAGGAAGTCATTGTTCCACTCTACTCAGCATTCATCAGACCTGTCATTGAGTACAATGCCCCCTCTGGCATGTACCTAACCAGGTATAACCCACAAATGGAATGTCCACAGAGGTTCCTCACTAAAATAATACAGGGTGTTAAGTAAAATATTGTATGCAGACCACCTTGAGGCCCTATCCCTGTATTCTCTCTCCTACAGGCTGTTGAGGAGAGATCTATGCCTGACATACAGGGCATTGTCAGACCACACTCTGATTGACTTTCTGCATATCAGCAAAACAAACAGCATCAGAATTACCCATTCTAAAGACTTAAACATTGCCTGTGATATAAATAGGACCTGCTTAAGGGACAGGTATGTATCCCAGAGACTACCCAGTCTCTAGAATAGGCTCCCCATCCATGTGAAGCAGAGTGCCTTCCTAACCCAATTCAAGTGTAACTTGGACAACTGGATGGGGAACAGGAAATTCATCCTTGGCTTAGCACCTATGTTTCTAATGGACACAGGCAACTTGTTAATGGTTCATCTCCCAGGCCTTTGGTTGTAAATATTTCATCTCCTAAGCCTCTGCTTACACTTACCAAGGGTACCAGAACTTGTCAGAGATTTAGGATGCATGGCTATGCTTAAAAATGCCCTTGCAGTCATTAGCCTAGTAAACAACTATGAGCATATGAATTTAAATAAATGTTGTTATTCCAGTCACTGATTTATCATAATCCTGTAACTGTAACCAAGGAAGACTAGTAAGTGAATGTTAACACTTTGGCCCAAACAGGAACAAGATACATTTTAACTATGATAAAGAGAGCCTCCAAATCCTTTTTTCATTTGTTCCCTGAACAATTTTTAATCATCTGTAAAGGACACAACAAAGCTTGAGAGAGATAGTTTATTTATAATTTTGATTAATCTTTTATTTCAGGACAGAGGTGGCTCTCTTTTATAAGTTAGGAAGTTTACCTTCCATCACAGAAAAATTATAAAACTCAGTTACTGGTCATACAAAGAGGTGTAGGCCTTTCCTTATACACCTGAAATCAGCCCCATCTACAACTGTCCAAGGACTCATATTCCATAGGTAAAAGTAATAAAAATAATAATCAGATTTCTTTAGAACGAAGGCCCATTGGATACACAGGCCCTTTTCAGGGGCAATCCAAAAGCAATGTCTGGTTAAGTGACTTGCTCAAGCTCACACAAGAGGCAAATGAGGGCTTAAGGAATCAAACCCTGTATACAAGAACTAAAGCTTGCAACCTTAACATTTGCACCAACTGCCAGATATACATTGCTTTAGTTATGAACCATGAAAAGTAAAACATACGTATCTCTTTGTTCTGCTCAAACCTGAAATCACATTCTCTTGACTTACAGCACAAGTCCTCTGTTTACCTTTAAATGATGTATACATTTCCACATCTGTGAAGCTTTCATGAACAACTCTTAAATGTGCTAAAACAATACATTTCCACTTTTTATATCTAGCTATTGAGTTATACCAGTTTCAAATTTTTTATTTGATTTTCAATCAGAAATTCATTGATATTAATGCACTTCACAGAAATCCTTTCTAATTTCAACTGCTCTTTTAACTCTTAATCAAGCCATATATTTTTTATTACCTTTAACAAATATGTGCAAATATGTCATTTCATCCATAGCCAGCAAAATGCTTATATCAAATATGTGTAACTCAGTGTCAGTATTCAGGGAGTTAAAAATGCTATGCAGTCCATGGAAGACAGCAACTTATAGACTTGATCAACTCCTATCCAGTTAAATCATATAGAAAAATTATTTATAGCAAATTCCTTTCTTCAGTTAGAAAATAAAAATGAATAGACGATTGATCACTAATTTTTATTTTATTTTATTTATTTGACATTTGTTTACCGGGGAGGTCCAACTGGGCTAATAGCCCATTTTCAGCAGAGGCCCGGGGAGAAAAGTTCTAAGCACAAATTAGAAATAACAGCATTATATAGCAAAGTACAATACAATATCACAAATCATTAGAATAAAAGAATACAATTATTTAGGCATAATATGTGTGGAATACATCATGACATAGATTTGAAGAAATAAAAACAGATAGGCTATATTTGTGTGGGTCTATTGAGTAAAAATTGAAAAAAGCAATTTCACAATAAATAAAAGTAGGTAACTACACTTTATAGAACATTCAATCCAAACAGAAACAGTGTGGAACAAAACAGAAACAAAACAAAATAAGTTCCAGAGGACAAACCACGAGAGTCCTACTAAGATTAAGCACTTTTGTTCTTTAATATTTTCACCACAGTCTTTCCTCAGAATCTTTTACAAAATGGTTCCATGCCATTTAAATATTCTCAAGGCTTTGCACCAAAAAACATACACAACCAATCAACTACCATTCAATGCACATGCGCTCAATGAAATACAATATTTAAATTAGTTTCAAAAATCTCAAAAAATAAATATTTCCTGGTATTCAGGACCAATCATTATACGCTAAAAACAAGCCAATCATAGATCTTAATGGCTTTTTTTACCAATCAGAAAATAGAAGCAATCGTAGATCTTGATTACCTTTTTTGCCAATTAAAAAAACAATGTCAAAATCCTTTGTCAATAAGTGATGTTCCCAAATGGTCTCCCATACAGATGTTATCCAGGCTTGATCTTACTTAGCTTCAAGTCAGACAAGATTGGGCACACTTCTTTTAAACTAATGATTCTGTCACAAAATAAAACATTTTATGTTAATCATATCATTTAATCCTGGTGGTTGATCAGCTGTACATTCCATTTGCTATCTAGATTCACAGCACTCCAGGTGGACATTATAATCACCTTCTAAAGCCTAGATTGCTACAGAGTCAATGACAAAGAATGTATACTTCCAAAAACTTTCACAAGTCAAAACGTTTTATGGTGAAAATATTAAAGAACGAAAGTGCTTAATCTTAGAAGACTCTCGTGGTTTGTCCTTTGGAACTTGTTATTTTACTTTATAGAACATGTTATTCTGTCGATGTCCAGCAAGACATGTGAGTATATGTATTGTAAAAAGTTGGAGTATAGGAGGAGAGAAGTGAATAAATTCTAATGAAGCAGTGTCATAAGGCCACAGCAAGTCTTCAATGGTTAACAATAAATGACGTCAAGGCACATATCCAGAAATGGGATTTTACGTAATTAGTGTGAGTACAATAAATCAAGTCAAGGCACATATCAAGAAATGGGATATTACCTAGCTAGTATGAGAACTATATATCAAGTTAAGGCACATATAGCCAGAAATGGGATTTTACCTAGTTATTACAAGAACAATATATCAAGTCAAGGCACATATACAGAAATGGGATCTTACCTAATTAGTGTTGTTGTGTCTTTCGGCTTTTCCTGGTTAGGGGTTGCCAGAGCAGAACACCGGTCCGCTAATGACTGGCAGTAGATTTTTACGTGCCGAGTTGCCAGCTCTGATGCACAACCTTCAACGAAGGCACGCCCATTCACGCATGTCTCCACAAAGAAGACGTTCTAGCTGAGAATCGAACAGGACAACGTCTGACTGTGAGGCGACAACGCTACCACAGCACCACCACCGCAGTACTTACCTAATTAGTGTGAGAACAATAAATCAAATTAAGACACATATCCAGAAATGGGATTTTACTTAATATGAAAACAATAAATCAAAGTACATATCCAGAACTGGGATCTTGCCAAATTAGTGTGGGAACAATAAATTAAGTCAAGGCACACAGCCAGAAATGGGATTTTACCTAATTAGTGTGAGAACAACAAATCAAGTCAAGTCACATATCCAGGAATGGGATTTCACCTACTTAGTAAAGAACAATATATCAAGTCAAGGCACATACCCAAAAATGGGGTTTTACCTAGTTAGTATGAGAACAATAAATCAAAACACATATCCAGACATGGAATTTTACATAATTAGCCTGAAAACAATGTCAATTCAAGACATATATCCAGAAATTAGATTTTACCTAATTAGTGTGAGAACAATAAATCAAGTCAAAACACATATCCATAAATGGGATTTTACCTAGTTAGTATGAGGACAATCTAACATAACTAAAGCTTTGGCATCTTTTTTTTTCTAAAATATGCGTATTAGAAGCAATACTCACCAAACAGAAATCAAACAACAAATGTGGCAGACCACTTTACTAGTGCAGTTTCCTCAGCATGAGTTGAAAGTGCCTGAATTAAAGTTTCCTGGTGCATGTTTATCAAATACTGCTGACAGACTATCTGTGTATAGTGCTATATAGACTTAGCACTCTTATGTGACCAATTCTGATATACATTTCCAATGAAATCCTTATTTTAGATAGCTGTTTTATAAAGTGAAATACAAAATGACAGATTAAAAATATACAAAGCCACAACTCTCTTGCATTCCAATGTTACACACCAGTTTTGTCTATAGTCTGAGAATAAAAGCATGTTTCAGAAAGTAGAGATCAATCACACCCCTGTCTGGGTAGAGAGAACACAGTAAGCTGTTGACAAGGGACATGCAAAAGTAGGGTTTATAAATTCCTTGAAGAAACAATGTATGAAAGAAAAATATTTAACTAGTTCTGCTGTCCCTGATTTGTTTTTATGCATAAGGAGAGTAAACAGTCATAGAATGCTGGTTAATGTAATTGCTCTCTCTTTTTAAGAAAACACATTGTGGCACACTATATGCTTAAGGTAAAGATTAATGTATAGCCTAACATGCAAAAATAAAAGTAATGTTTGTGAT